>NW_024096491.1:2500-37631 GCF_016545835.1 Crotalus tigris | reverse complement strand
TGGGTCCATTTCAATGCCCTGTGGGGATATGCGATAGCCTAGGTAGTCTATCCTTTCCTGGTGGAATTCGCATTTTGAGAGTTTGGCATATAGGTGAGCGGCTCGCAGCTTCTGTAAAACCGCTCTGACAAGTTTGACGTGTTCTTCTTTTGTTTCGGTAAAGATAAGAATGTCGTCCAAGTAAACAAGGACCCCCTTAAACCGGTGCTCCCTTAGAACGTCATTGATTAGTTGCATAAAGACTGCAGGGCCCCCTTGTAATCCAAATGGCAAGACTTTGAATTGATAGCACCCCATGGGGCAGTTAAATGCAGTCTTCCATTCGTCCCCTTCCTTGATTCTCACTCGATAGTAAGCTTCCCTTAAGTCTAGTTTAGAAAAATTTTTTCCTTTCGATAGGTGTGACAGCATGTCTTTCATGAGGGGCAGCGGGTATAGGTTGCTTTCACTGATTGTATTCAGGGCCCTATAATCCACGCATAACGTAAAGAGCCATCCTTCTTCTCTCTAAAAAGGACCGGGGCAGCCACTTTAGGCTTGGCTGGCTCAATGAAACCTCTCTCCAGGTTTTTTTTTTATACATCTTTCCATTTCCTCCTTCTCCTTTGGGCTCATGGAGTATAATCTGGGCTTCGGGAGTTTTGCCCCAGGCTTGAATTCAATGGTACAGTCTGTGGGTCGGTGGGGGGGAAGCTCATTCGCCCTCTCCTCAATGAAGACTTCAGCAAGGTCCCTATATTCCTCTGGTATTTCTGTTAATCTTTTTTCCTCTCCTATGGATGCTTTTTCTATTCTTGATTCTGGTAGCCTCTCTTGGGGTTTTAAGTCCATAGTGTCCCCCTTCGGGAATTTGATTTCTGTCGTCCTCCAATTTACCCAGGGGTTCCATTTTTTCAACCATTCCATCCCTAGAATCATTGGGCATTCCATACCGGGGGTCACCACAAACGTTAAGTCCTCTTCATGGTTGCCCAGGGAGAGGTGTATTGGCAGAGTGGCTAGGGTAGCTGGCACCCCCCCTGCTATGGATCCATCTAGCTGGCCAAATTAGATTGGTTGTTCCAGTCTCCTGGATGGGATGCCCAGATTCCCCACTAGTGTTGGGCTAATGAGGCAGCGGGTGCAGCCAGAGTCTATTAAGGCTTTCACCTTCACAGCTTCGTGCATGGGGGGGATTAATATAGTCACTGTTTTGAAGATGGGTGTGATGCGTCCACTTACCAGGGGTTCGCCTTCCGAGCTGTCATCTGAGGCATCCACCATCCCTGTGGTGTAGGCTGGAGTTCTTTCCCCTTGGTGAGCAGAGGTGGGGGTTTCTGCAATTTCCATCATTTTCATGGCTGTTTCTTTTGGCTTAGCTGAATACCCTCTGGGTTTTTTGATTGGGGATCTGTCTGGGTTGTGCTGGGGGGCCTTTGAGCGGCATTCTACAGCTCGATGCCCTTCTCTTCCGCACTTGAAACACCCCATCTGCTTCTTGGCTGTATCCGATGAGTTCACCGGTTGGTGTGTCAGCTCAGGCGGGGGGCGGCTCCATTGTTTTCCTCGGCGATGCCTCTTCAATATGTCGATCTCTGCTTCCTCTGCCAAGACGTACCATTCCTCAAGTCGAGGTGGGTCTCCTCGGGGCAGGCAAGCATCATCTAGATCA
This sequence comes from Crotalus tigris, assembly GCF_016545835.1. NCBI lineage: Eukaryota > Metazoa > Chordata > Lepidosauria > Squamata > Viperidae > Crotalus > Crotalus tigris. The sequence continues at coordinate 35,980 of NW_024096491.1, read as the reverse complement.
TAGTTTAGTCCGTCTTTGAAACGGCCAAGGAGGATGTCTTCTGGCCAATTCAGTTTGCTGGCAATGGCTCGGAATTCTTGTGTATACTCAGCCACTGGGCGTTTGCCCTGCCTCATCGTTGTTATTCTTTCACGGGCTTTGCGATCAGCCAGGGGGTCTTCAAATCGTCTTCTCAACGAGGACATGAAACGGTTGAAGTTACTGAGTTCTGGGGCATTGGAGTCATGCAGGTTCACCACCCAATCTGCAGCTGGTCCATCCAGGGCAGATTGCACGATCCGGATGCGGGCTTTGTCGCTGGGGATGTCCTGCCCATATTCCTCCATGTAGCTGAGGACTTGGGTTAGGAAAAACCCCAAGCGTGTTGGCTCCCCTTTGAATTTCACCTCCAACGGTGGACGTCTTGGAATGGATCGGTGCCTCCATTGTGGGTGGTAGTGTCTTCCGTCCAGATTTCCATCTGTGGTCCGGTAGGGGTGGGAGCTCCTGGATCAGTAAATGTCCCTGGGGTTGCAGGTTCCACGTCCCCCTCGGTGTCTCTCCCTTTGTGGCTCCAGGAACTGGGGCGGGCGTAGGGCTCAGGAATCTCCTCTCCTAGGGAGCTGAGAGTTCTCTTCATCAGGTCAATAGCTCTCTCTAGGATCCAGTCTGAGTACGGCATACAGCTTCCTCCCTCTTCACTTGCGTGCAGGGATTTCTCCATCTCCTGCTTCCATTCTGGTTGCTTGGTCCCTCGTCTCAGGGTCACTTTTCTTGATTCCTTTCCCCACTCGCTTTTCTTTCCAACGCCCATCGACCAGCGAGGCTTGTGGTCCTGTGTCTCCACCACTTCTTCTTCTGAGAAATCTGGCCTCTCGGATCCCAACATCTGGCAAGGTTCCAACTGGGTCAGCGGCTCTCTTTCCAGGGAGTTTTCTCCCTCTCTTGCTTCGTTGTCTGACATGGTAAATTTTTGCAAAATCCCCCGGCAAGGGTCTACCTTCCAGGTGGATTAATTTTGCAAGTCCTGTCTAATGTAAGGACCCACCCCACTTTGCATCTTAAGAAGACAGAACTCTTGGAATAGCTCTTCCAACCGGAATCCTTTATTAAGAGAAAATGGTTGCAGGCATGCTAGACAGGACTTGGGGTCCAAGCTCTCCCATTCAAGGTTTTAAGGGGTTCCCCAGTAGTCCCACCCAATCAACCCCCCTTCCAGTGATAGTTTCAAGTATCACAATTCCACCTCCTTTCTTCTTTCTTCCGTCTGGATGGAGACTTCAGATACTACATGAAAGGCAATTACCCTTCTTTGATATGTTAACGCTTAGAGGTTACAATAAACACACATTCTGCTCTTTGAAGTGTAAAGAAGGAAGTGAGGGCCATAAAGCCCCTTTGCTCTCCCCTTCTCTCCCTCTTATGGCAGAATCCGAAGAGGCAGAATTGGGAGTTTCTATTTTGATAATTAAGGGAAATAATAATTGGATTTCTGACACCTATGAGTACACTACCTGAGAATCTTAAATGACCATATATTATATCTATATATATTATATCTATATATATATATATAATCTATATATATATATATGTAGGTCTTTGGTTGTTCGGTTTTTCTCCCGCGTAAAATTGGAAGTGTCTTGGCGACGTTTCGACGAAGTCCCATTCGTCATCTTCAGGCTGGTGTTTTCAGCTTCGTGCTTTGAGCAGCAATGTGTGGTCTTAGCTGTTTCTTCCTTTTAACTGCCAGTGGGGGTATGAACTGATTGGGTGGGAGCTTGGCTGTGTTCTGATTGGGTGGAGGTGTGTTCTGAATGGTTAGGGGCTTGGCTGTGCTCTGATTGGCTGGGGGAGTGTTCTGTTTGGTTGTGCTCAGGTTAGTCTGAGTTGCAGAGGGGTTTGAGATTTTGGGCTGCCTTGCTATTTTTTGGCTTCGCGTTCGTGTCGTGCTTCCTCTTCATGGAGGGTGTCAGTTTGCTTCATGTATGGATTGGAGGGGTTTAAAGTGGCTAATGATGCAGCTGTGTCTGGCTTCTGGTTTGTGGTCGTGCCTCCCGTCATCGGTGTGGCTTTGGGTTTGTTTTTTGCGTGGATGTTTGGTGGTGACATCCTGTGTGGTTTTTGTGAGTGTGGGTCTGGTATCATTTTTTGTGTTAGGGAGTCGTTTGTCAATAAGGGCGGGTTTCCAAATGGCTGGTAGGCGGGAGGTATCATCTCGCTTGTTCATGCTGTGTGGGCGTTTTTCTATCTCGATGGCTTCTCTGATTATTCTGTTATTAAAATGTTCACTTTTGGCAATGGTTCTGGTATTTTTAAAGTCAATTTCATGTCCTGTAGCTTTAAGGTGTTGGACCAGGGAAGATGTTGGTTCCTCTTTTTTGACTGAGTTCTTATGTTCTTCAATGCGTGCACTTATTCTTCTGTTGGTTTGTCCGATGTATGTGGTGGGACAAGTGGTGCATGAGATTTCGTATACTCCTTGATTTTCTAATTCAATTTTATCTTTGGGGTTTCTAAGGATGGTGGATATTTTTCTGTTTGTGCAGAATGCTGTTTTGATGTTGTGTTTATGGAGGATCTTACTGATTCTGTCTGTGGTGCCTTTTATGCATGGGAGGAGGGCTTTGCCGTTTTCTTGTTCTTTGTCTTGGATTTTAGTGGGGGTTTCTTTTTGGATTAGGTTTGTAATCTTATTTCTATGGAATCCATTGGATGTTAGTACATTGGTCAGAGTGTGTAGTTTGCGTTTTAGGTGTTGTTCGTCAGCTAAGCATTTTGTTCTGGAGATGAGTGTCTTGGCTACAGAGTTGATCTGTGCTGGGTGGTGGTGTGAGAGAGCGTGCAGATAGCTGTTTGTGTGTGTTTTCTTCTGGTAGATGGTGTGTCCTAGGGAGCCATTGGATTTCTTGTAGACTAAGACATCCAGGAAGGGAAGTTGGTTGTTAGTTTCTGTTTCCATGGTGAACTGTATTTTGGGGTGTAGGCTGTTGAGGTGTGTGAGGAAGTTGTCCAGTTTTTCTTTCCCATGTGGCCAGATTATGAAGGTGTCGTCTACATATCTGAGCCAGAGTTTGGGTTTGTGATCCGATTTTTCTAGAGCTTGGGTTTCAAAGTGTTCCATGTAGAGGTTGGCAATGACAGGTGAGAGGGGTGATCCCATGGGTGCTCCTTCTGTTTGTTTGTATTTTTGTCCATTATAGATGAAGTATGTGTTGGATAGGCAGTGGTTGGTCAGATCTAAGATGTGTTTGGGGGGGTTATATTTGTTTTGAATAGCTGTCAAGGCTTCTTTGATAGGCACTTGGGTGAAGAGGGATATGACATCGAAGCTCACTAGTAGGTCGCTGGGCTGTAAGTTTTGTTTCTTTATGATCTCTATAAACTGGAATGAGTTTTTTACGTGTGAGGTGATGGATTCTGCATAGGGCTGTAGTTGTTTGGCGAGAAATTTGGCTAGGTTTTGTAGAGGTGAGCCTATGGAGCTGACTATAGGTCTGAGTGGGGTTCCTTCTTTGTGTATCTTGGGGAGACCATAGAGTTTGGGGCATCTGGATGATTTCTCTCTGGGAATGATTCTTTGCTGGATCTCTTCGCTAATGGGGGAGGCTTTTATTTTGGATCTGGTGGTTTTTTCCAGGTAGGTGGTGGGATCTGTATTTAGGGGTTTGTATGTGGAGTCTTGGAGTAGGTTGGTTAATTTGGTTTGGTAGTCAGATGTGTTCATAACCACCGTGGCGTTGCCCTTGTCTGCTGGTAGGATTATTATGCTGGTGTCTTCTTTCAGGTTACGTAGTGCTGTCTGTTCCTCTTTGGGTAAGTTGCTTTTGGGTGGCTTGCTGGTGCAGAGGATGTTGGTGATTTCGAGTCTGATTCTGTTAGCGTCGTCGGGGTTGATTTTGGTCAGGCTGGTTTCAACTCCACATATAATGGTTTCAGTGGGGATGTGTTTGGGAGCGACTGCAAAGTTGAATCCTTTGGAAAGGACATTGGTTTCGGCTTTGGTGAGGATCCTATCTGAGATGTTATGCACTGTTTGTTTCATGTGTGGCTGTGAGGGAGGAGGGGTTTGTTTCTGGCGTTCTTGTAGTCTTTGGAGTTTGTTGGTGTGTGTATCTGTCTTGAGGGTGGTCTGTGTTTCGGCTCTCCAGACGGCGAGTTGTTTGGATTTGTCCCAAAGTGCGGGGTGGATCTTGTTGCTGAGTTTGAGGTGGAGTGTGAGGAGATCTTTGTTAATTCGGTCTAGGAGGAATCTTTTTGTGTGAAGTTCATTTCTGATTAGGGCCAATTCTGTTCTTTTCAGGATCCGTTTGGTGGCTGCAGAGTTGGAGTGGAATTTCAGTTGGAAACATGTGGGGATTAGATTTTGATCTCGGCAGTTGCGTAGGAATGCGAGGTCGCATAAAATTATTACCAATGTACTAACATCCAATGGATTCCATAGAAATAAGATTACAAACCTAATCCAAAAAGAAACCCCCACTAAAATCCAAGACAAAGAACAAGAAAACGGCAAAGCCCTCCTCCCATACATAAAAGGCACCACAGACAGAATCAGTAAGATCCTCCATAAACACAACATCAAAACAGCATTCTGCACAAACAGAAAAATATCCACCATCCTTAGAAACCCCAAAGATAAAATTGAATTAGAAAATCAAGGAGTATACGAAATCCCATGCACCACTTGTCCCACCACATACATCGGACAAACCAACAGAAGAATAAGTGCACGCATTGAAGAACATAAGAACTCAGTCAAAAAAGAGGAACCAACATCTTCCCTGGTCCAACACCTTAAAGCCACAGGACATGAAATTGACTTTAAAAATACCAGAACCATTGCCAAAGTGAACATTTTAATAACAGAATAATCAGAGAAGCCATCGAGATAGAAAAACGCCCACACAGCATGAACAAGCGAGATGATACCTCCCGCCTACCAGCCATTTGGAAACCCGCCCTTATTGACAAACGACTCCCTAACACAAAAAATGATACCAGACCCACACTCACAAAAACCACACAGGATGTCACCACCACACATCCACGCAAAAAACAAACCCAAAGCCACACCGATGACGAGGCACGACCACAAACCAGAAGCCAGACAACAGCTGCATCATTAGCCACTTTAAACCCCTCCAATCCATACATGAAGCAAACTGACACCCTCCATGAAGAGGAGACACGACCACGAAGCCAGAAAATAGCAAGGCAGCCCAAAATCTTAAACCCCTCTGCAACTCAGACTAACCTGAGCACAACCAAACAGAACACTCCCCCAGCCAATCAGAGCACAGCCAAGCCCCTAACCATTCAGAACACACCTCCACCCAATCAGAACAAAGCCAAGCTCCCACCCAATCAGTTCATACCCCCACTGGCAGTTAAAAGGAAGAAACAGCTAAGACCACACATTGCTCCTCGAAGCACGAAGCTGAAAGCACCAGCCTGAAGATGACGAATGGGACTTCGTCGAAACGTCGCCAAGACACTTCCAATTTTACGCGGGAGAAAACCCGAACAACCAAAGACCTACATACAAATACCCACGAAAACCTCAGAAAACATATGTATGTATGTATGTATGTATGTATGTATGTATGTATGTATGTATGCATGCATGCATGTATGTATATTTAAGCATATTAAAAACAAAATGTTGATTCCTGGGTAGACTCATCTTAAACAATAAAATATATGAACACCAGGAAGTTACAAAACTATAAAAAGTTTTAATAGAATAAAACCAAGCTTTCGCTGGCTTCTGTGAAATGATGATGATGATGGCAGAAGCCAGCGAAAGCTTGGTTTTATTCTATTAAAACTTTTTATAGTTTTGTAACTTCCTGGTGTTCGTATATTTTACGTATATTTTATATATATGTAGGTCTTTGGTTATTCGGGTTTTCTCCCACGTAAAATTGGAAGTGTCTTGGCGACGTTTCTACGAAGTCTCATTCGTCATCTTCAGGCTGGTGCTTTCAGCTTCGTGCTTCTAGGAGCAATGTGTGATTGTAGCTGTTTCCTCCTTTTAACTGCCAGTGGGGGTATGGACTGATTGGATGAGAGCTTGGCTTTGTTCTGATTGGATGGAGGTGTATTCTGATTGGTTAGGAGCTTGGCTGTGCTCTGATTGGCTGGGGGGTTGGCTGTGCTCTGATTGGCTGGGGGAGTGTTCTGTTTGGGTGGGGGCTTTGTTGTGCTCAGGTTAGTCTGAGTTGCAGGGGGGTTTAAAATGGTGAACTGCATTGCTATTTTTTGGCTTCGCATTCGTGGTCGTGCCTCATCTTCATGGTGGGTGTCAGTTTGCTTCATGAATGGATTGGAGGGGTTTAAAGTGGCTAATGATGGAGCTGTGGTCTGGCTTCTGGTTTGTGGTTGTGCCTCATCATCGGTGTGGCTTTGGGTTTGCTTTTTGCGTGGATGTGTGGTGGTGACATTCTGTGTGGTTTTTGTGAGTATGGGTCTGGTGTCATTTTTTGTGTTAGGGAATCATTTGTCAATAAGGGCGGATTTCCAAATGGCTGGTAGGCGGGAGGTATCATCTCATTGGTTCATGTTGTGTGGGTGTTTTTCTATCTCAATGGCTTCTCTGATTATTCTGTTATTAAAATGTTCAGTTTTGGCGATAGTTCTGGTCTTTTTAAAGTCAATTTCATGTCCTGTGATTTTAAGGTGTTAGACCAGGGAAGAAGTTGGACCAGGGAAGAACATAAGAACTCAGTCAAAAAAGAGGAACCAACTTCTTCCCTGGTCCTATATATATATACATCTTTGGTTGTTCGGGTTTTCTCCCGCGTAAAATTGGAAGTGTCTTGGTGATGTTTTGACGAAGTCCCATTCGTCATCTTCAGGCTGGTGCTTTCAACTTCGTTGCTCCTCGAAGCACGAAGCTGAAAGCACCAGCCTGAAGATGACAAATGGGACTTCGTCGAAACATTGCAAGACACTTCCAATTTTACGCGGGAGAAAACCCAAACAACCAAAGACCTACATACAAACACCTGTGAAAACCTCAGAAAATATATATATATATATATATATATATATATATATGTATATGTATATGTCAGTCCTAGAAGAGATCAACCCTGACTGCTCTTTAGAAGGCCAGATACTGAAGTTGAAACTCAAGTACTTTGGCCACCTAATGAGAAGGAAGGACTCACTGGAGAAGGGCCTAATGCTGGGAAAGATTGAGGGCAATAGAAGAAGGGGACGACAGAGAATGAGATGGCTGGATGGAGTTACTGAAGCAGTAGTTGTGAACTTAAATGGACTCCAGAAGATGGCAGAGGACAGGAAGACCTGGAGGAACGTTGTCCATGGGGTCGCGATGGGTCGGACATGACTTCGCAATTAACAACAAATATATATATATATATATATATATATATATATATATATATATATATATATATAATCTTGCTGTACTGCATTACTAAGCAAAATATATGGCCTCGTGATGGGGAGAATACGGGGCAGAAGGAGTGAAAGTGGGGAAGAGATTGATAAAAATGGAATTTACTCTATGGGAAGTTGATAACATTAGTATTTAGTTCACTAAAAACAGTTTGACCAAACACTGATGGCAGTAAAATCCCTACATACCGGTTTTGATATTTGTTTCAGAAGCAATGACTGAGATATTGCATGCTCTATAACAGCGGTTCTCAACCTCTGGGTCGCAACCCCATTTGGGGTCGATCGACCATTTCACGGGGGTCGCCAAACAACGCGATCCGCCATTTTTTTTGTCAGCTGGCACAGGGGACAGTGCATGGGGGGTGGCACCATGCATGCACGCTGTGCATGGGGGCGGCACCACGCATGTGCGCCGCACAGGGGGTGGTGCATGGGGCTGCCACCGCGTATGCGCACCGCGCAGGGGGCACCGCTGTGTGTGCGCGCCACCTGCTTATGTCCGGGGTCACCGTATAAAAAGGTTGAGAACCACAGCTCTATAATGAAGCAAATCTAACAGAATGGGAGCTAGGTTAAATCCAACAGATTTATTTTACCAGTTTGGACAAAAATCAATGGCCATCTCATACAAAAATTTTTAAAGACCACCTTCACATTGAAAACCTCTCCCCAACTTTTTTCTCAATACATCTTATATTAATTAATAAGTTATCTTTCTCTATTGAAATCAGTTGCCAAATAAATAGAAACACAAAAGGAAGCTGACTATATTTGGGATTATATATTTTTAACTGGCTAGTTTTGCTGATATGAATAAATGTATCAATTCATACTATCATTACAAATACAGCAATGGTCTTCCCCATTTCCACAAACCGGGCCTTCTTCACCCACTCTCTACTTGTGACCTGCTTGTACACCTACAATTAAAAATTACATGCAAATTTACTCCTGTAATTGGAGGTTTAAACCGAAAAAGACACCTAAAGCTCCATTCACCCTTGACTCCATTGTCCAGGCTCTTACCGTAAGAAAGCTGTAGTATCAAAAGGTTTGCTAGCACTCTGATCAGCACCATAGCCTCAACTCTGCATGGCAAGCTGTTTGCCTGGAATTTAGAAATGGGAACAATTTTGGCAAGAATGCACAGTTCAAAATATTTGATTAATCACTTTATTCTCTTCCACTCTGAGGCAGAAGGACAGATGTGGAAAAAAAATGCCAGTTTCTCAACTGTAAGATCCCAGTCCCTTACTTAAACTTGAGATACCATATCAGTCTAATCAGATAACCCAAACAGAGACTTCTTGATCAAGCAGCACTTTATTTGATCAAATTAAGCAGCTGGGTGGCCAACAATCTGGAACACTGACAGAGTTACGTCCAGAAGTGTCCCATCTTTGAAAGTTGGTAGCATTGCTTTATTAACTTTGTTAGCCAATTAAAATCTGACAACAGAGCCATTAAATCATAAGAATAACATCAATCATTCCTGTACACTCCCTTATTCCCTCCTTCCATGTATATCCCATCAATGTACACGTTTCCCAAGCCTGCATGAAATTTCTCTGGTGCAAAAACTGATTAAAAAAAGCAAGAAACCAACAGTTAGACTAAACAATTTCCCTTTGTTCCAGAACCCTTCACATCCTTATGTAACTTGGCTCTATAGCATGCAGCCTGAACAGTGGTGGGATTCAAATATGTGAACGACCAGTTCTCTGTGTGGATGCCGCTTCTGGAAGTCCATTCTGGGCCTGGGCAACAAAAAATTAGCTACCAGTTCTGCCAAAGTGGTGTGAACTGGCTGAATCCCATCATTGAGCCTGAAGCATGAAAGAACACTGATAATAAGGCTGGATATGTATCTCAATAAAAACAGACCTTTCCGGAACGCAAAAAACCCTAATATGTGATTAATGCAGTCTATGTGAGATGTTGGTGGAGAATTCACTTCAGCTTTGGGACAGAAGGAAAACAGATTTTTTTTTTGCTTTTAACTGGAAATATTTTTAAACCTAAAAAAGCCAGGGCAATTAGACCATATAAATGCAACCACACACTCAGTTGGCCCATTTGTTTGGCTGCTATGGAAAAATGACTGTTTCTGTATTATGAATAGTGGGGGAATTGATACTAACTTAAGTCCAACAATTTTCAGAGTTGCAAAATTGGTTTGGAAAGACTCCACCTTTTCCATTCTAGGATCTAGTTTTGGAAAATGAGGTTAGGAAAGCTGGCTATTCACAGCACTGGATCGAGGCTCTCCACAGCTGACATTTGTTTGAATTTGACTTGTTTAAAATTGGCCTTAACCTTTAAATTTCATCCTCTCCAGATGCCTGGACTTCAACAACTGGGGGGAGAGTATCCAGCTATGGTACCGGACTGGCTCAGGAATTCTGGGAGTTGAAGTCCACAAGTCATAAGGGGAGCCATAGGTCCCCACCTCCACTCTAGAAGCATTGGCGGTTTTGGGGGTTGGGACCCAACAGGAAAATGTGGGGTGGAGCTGGAATATCCTTGTGCCCATTCTTCTTCTGCTGCTCTAGCCTCCCCGTTGCTGATTCTGGCATCTTGGTGGCCTGTTCTGCAGGTGAAAGGCACTTTGAGGAAGCCTCTGCTTTGTCGGCCTCGTTGCGGTGAAAAGCCGGGAGCTTGCTCGCAGCTGGCCAGGGAGAGGAGCCTGGCTGCTCCAGGCATTGCTTCCATCCTCAGACGTGGTTCCCCAGCTGTGCCGACCATTGGGAAGAGCACAGGAAGTGCTCAGGGCACCTCCACCCTGAAGGGGAGACTCGCCCGTTCTGATCTCGGTTGCAGGCTGTGTCCTCCTGTCCATTGGCACGTCAGTTTTGTGATGGGTAGTGGTGGAAAAGCCTGGGGAAAAAAAAAACCGTTGTGTTTGGCACCATACAAATGAAATACACATGTGATGCTGCAAAGTCCCAGTCCCTTACTTAAACCTGAGATACCATATTAATCTAATTAGATAACCCAAGAGGAGACTTCTTGATTAAGCAGCACTTTATTTGATCAAATTAAGCAGCTGGGTGGCCAAAAATGTGGAACCATGGCAGAGTCATATCCTGAAGTGCCACATCTTAGAAAGTTGGTAGCATTGCTTTATAAACTTTGTTAACCAATGAAAATCAGACAACAGAGCCAAAGAGCAACAGAGCAACAGTTAGACTAAACAATTTCCCTTTGTTCAAGAACCCTTCACATCCTTATGTAACTTGGCTCTAGATCATGAAGCCTGAACACTGGTGGGATTCAAATATGTGAACAACCTGTTCTCTATGTGGATGCCACTTCTGGAAGTCCATTCTGGGCCTGGGCAGCAAAAAATTAGCTATCGGTTCTGCCAAACTGATGCAAACTGGCTGAATCCCACCACTGTATTTGGATGTCTCGGAGGGCAAAATGGTGGATACAGGGAGGTTCTTTTTTTATTTTGGAGACCCAGGTGTTGGACAATATACAGTCTTGTATATTCTTCAGTCTTATACACAGTTCTGTTTTAAGAGCTCTTCTGGATCCTAGATTAGATGCATTTTGATTTTTTTTTCCTGGTAGATTTCCATCATTGTGAGAAAGCTATGAATGCCAAGAGCTCTGATCCCTATGTCTGTCAGTGGTATAAAATAGTATACTAATCCCTGTGCCCTTTTTTTGGGGTAAGTAAATTACGTAAGTAAAAAGTGTTTTTGTATATTTTTGCAGCCTGAACACTGGTGGGATTTAAATATGTGAAAAACCAGTTCTTTGTGTGGATGCCACTTCCGGAAGTCCATTCTGGGCCTGGGCAACAAAGAATTAGCTTCCAGTTCTGCCGAAGTGGTACGAACCAGCTGAATCTCACCACTGATCCTGAAGCACAAAAGAATACTGATAATAAGACTGGATATGTATCTCAATAAAAACAGAACCTTCCAGAAAGCAAAAAAGCCTAATATGTGATTCATACAGTCTATGTGAGATGTTGGTGAAGAATTCACTTCAGCTTTAGGATTCAAGGAAAACAGATTTTTTTTCTTTTAAATCAGCGGTTCTCAACCTTTTTGTGATGGCGACCCCCGTCACACGCACGCGCCGCGCATGCGCAGCGTCGCCCTGTAAAATGGTTGTTCAACCCCAAATGGGGTCGCGACCCATAGGTTGAGAACCGCTGTTTTAAATGGAAATATTTTAAATCTAAAAAAGCCAGGGTAGTTAGACCATATAAAGGCAACCACACAGTCAGTTGGCCCATTTGTTTGGCTGGTTTGGAAAAATGACTGTTTCTGTATTATGAATAGTGGGGGAACTGATACTAACTTAAGTCTAACAATTTTCAGGGTTGCGAGACTGGTTTGAATAGACTCCACATTTTCCATTCTAGGATCTAGTATTGGAAAAGGAGATCAGGAAAGCTGACTATACACAGTACTGGATAGACCAGTGATTCTCAACCTGTGGATCGGGACCCCATTTGGGGTCGAATGACATTTCATGGGGGTCGTCAAACAACGCAGTCCACCATTTTTTCCCCCTTTTCCTTAGCTGTGCTACTCCCTTTTATTCTATTGGCTTTTGAAAACCAATAGAATAGACTCTTTTGAATAGAGTCTAATTCTATTGGCTTTCAAAAGCCAATAGGAATTGTCCAGGCTGTCTCTGCCCTGCTGAGCCCGCCAAAAATCCCATTCTGCAAACGGTGCTGCACCAGTTGAGTAGTCCTCGACTTACGACCGGTTGAGTAGTCCTCAACTTACGACCGGTTGGGGGTCGAGGCATTAAAAAAGTTGAGGACCACTGGGATAGACGCTGTCCACAGCTGTAATTTGTTTGAATTTGACAAGTTTAAAATTGGCCTTAACCTTTAAATTTCATCCTCTCCAGATGCCTGGACTTCAACAACTGGGAGGAGAGTATCCAGCTATGGTGCCGGACGGGCTTAGAAATTCTGGGAGTTGAAGTCCAAAAGTCATAAGTGGAGCCATATTTCCCGACCTCCACTCTGGAAGCAACTGCACTTTTGGGGTTGCGACCATCAGGAAAATGAGGGGCAGAGCTAGAGCATTCTTGCGCCTGTTCTTCAGTTGCTGCTCTAGCCTCCCCATCACTGATTCCAGCATCTTGGCCTGTTCTACAGGTGAAAGTCATTTTGAGGAAGTCGCTGCTTCATCAGCCTCATTGTGCTGAGAAGCTGGGAGCTCGCAGCCGGCCAGGGAGAGGAGCCCGGCTGCTCCAGGTGTTGCGTCCATCCTCAGTGGGGGTTCCCTGGCAGTGCCCACCCTTGGGAAGAGTACGGGAAGATCCAATGCTCAGGTTGCCTCCACCCAGATGTGGAGACGCACCTGTCCGGGTCTTTGGGTCACAGGCTGTGTCCTCCTGGCCACTAGCACGTCAGTTTTGGGGATGCATGGAGTTGGGAGGGAAAAACCCTGGAAAAATTAGGAAAAAAGAGTTCTGCCCCCCTTTTTTTCCTCAAAAACCATATTTTAATAATGGGGGAAAATGTTCTCCCTCCCCCAATTTTTCCAGTATTTTTCCAGGGATTTTCCCATCTTCAGGGGTGAAGAAGGTTGGAGTCCCGTGGATGCGGTGGCAACTAGAAGAGGAGGCTGGGGTCCTTTGGGAGGTTTGGACCACAAACAACCACAGTTCTGGTTCTGTTCATGGGGAACCTGTCCTGCCTTCCCCGGACATCCGTGGAGGAAGGGGCTCATGCAGACAGTCCTCCTTTCCTTGGTCATCTCCCCCTTTTATTCTTTTTTTTTTCAAAAAAGTTTTTATTTTCCAATTATCAATTACATAAACAAAAAGAAAGAAATTTCACATTTAACAAGATAAAATAAATACACCTAGATGTCGCCTGCCCACCCCCCCGAAACTGCATCCGCCCTCTCTTATACTCTCCCTTACTTCCCTCCTCCTTCTCCCTCCCCTCACCTCTCTCTCCCTTCCCCCTCTCCTCTGACCATCCTACTTCCTCCCAAACCTTTCTCCTCCTCTCCCTCTCCCCTCCCCCTCTCCTCTCACCATCCTACTTCCTCCCTAACCTTTCTCCTCCTCTCTCATCCCTCTTCGGATACAGTACTGGGGAAATGCCCAAGCAACATCTCTCTCATAAGTTATCCCTTATTATCTTACTTTGATCCTATCGTCTAACCTACCTACCCCCCCATCCCAACCCCCCTCCCTCCCAGTCCCAAAAACCCACCCACCCCAACCTCCCCACAGGGTTTTCAAACATATTAAACAAAATCTACTTAACTTTAACTAATGCAAACTAAATCTAACTAAACCTATCCAACTATACAAATAACAAAATCAGTAAGTTATTTTAACTCAAATACAAAACAAATTTAAACAAATTAAAGAAAATCAACTATCAAAATCAAATAATGCCAAATTTAAAACAAAAATTATTCATAATCAAGAGATTTTAGCTATGACCTAAGTCAAGTCTCCTAAAAAAAAAAAAAGGCATGCTGAGGAGATCAACCTCTCCAAAACACAAGACAGTGCTCTGGAAGAAAAAAAAAAAGGCAAAATGCTGTAATTCTCTACTACTGGATGTCATGGTTCCAAAACGAAGCAGCTTTTCAAAGAACTTTGAGGCTTATTCCTCTAAAACAATCTTTTATTTTCTGCAAAACTTCAGCACTAACAAAGTTAAGCCAAAAACTGAATCCTCCCCCCCCCAAACACCCGTAACAAAGCATAACTCACTCCTTCATTTTACAGTCATCAATCACATTCTCCAATTAATGTGAAGTGTGAAGTGCCCCTCCCATTGCAGCTGACCTTGGCAACACTGTGCTCAGACATTGTTATGATTAACTAGGATATTTTACCATCCACTAGACTACTATTATCTGCTTTAACTCTAGAAGTGCTATACAGGCTAAATAAAACAGGTTTGCTTCTTCATATATGGCAAGCAAGAACATCTGATGTTAGCAGTCTTGACACTGACTACTAGTGGATGGGTAAGGAAAAGTGGATTCACCTAAGCCAGCAGTTTTCAACTTGTGGGTTGCGAACAACCCTTTTACAGGGGTCGCCTAAGACCATTGGAAAACACATATTTCCGATGGTCTTAGGAATCGAGACACCGCTCCGTCTCTATCTCCGCATGACCTCCTCCTCTATTTGCAGAGAAAGAGAGAGACAGAGGGGCACTTTTGCTTCCCTTCTCTCTCTCTCTCTCTCTCAGGCAGACTTACCTCCTGCAGGGCTCCTGATTGGCCCTGCACCTGGGTGCCCCACCCCTGAGAGAAGCGCGGCCAAGGCCTTGTGGCTGTTGAGCCGTGCAGGGAAGCCCCGAGATCCTTGCTGGGAGCAGCCCGCTGGAGGCTCCACTGAGTGGGCCACCCTCCTGCAAGCCGCGGCCCGAGGGAGACAAGTCCCTGCGATCCCGAGCCAGCCCGACCATTGGACCTGCTGGCCAGGAAGGCGTGCCAGAGTCCAGGCTGCCAGGAAGGAAAAAGGAGATTCAGCAAAGGTAGGAGAGGAGAGCTGCCTCCTGGGGCCCAGCACTGGCGGTGGCTTCCTTGCCCTCCTCTTCCTCCTCCCCTTCTTCCTCCTGCTGCCCCCAAGGCAGCTCAGGCAGGTGCTGAGATAAAAAAGGATGCCTGGGGGGAGCAGCTGGTCTGGCAGAGGGGCTGGCAGGGACCGCATGGCACCAGCCCCTACCATGGCTCCATCGGATGGGCGGAGGGCGAGGCCAGGCAGCGCGGAGTCCTGGCTGGGGCTGCTGTGGCAGTTTTCTCACCCTTCTCCTCTCTTTCTTCCTCTTGCTGCCCCCAAGGCAGCTTGGGGGGGCACCAGGGCAAGAGGGGTGCCTGGTGGGGAGCAGCCAGGCTGGTGGAGGAGCTGGTGGGCCAGGCAGCACCAGGCCCCACCGTGGCTCCATCAGATGGGTGGAGGGCAAGGCCAGGGCAGTGCGGAGACCTGGCTATGGCAGTGGCCAGGCTGGAGCAGCAGGGACCCCGGATGATGCAGCAGTCCTGCTCCCCCTTCCCACCCATTTGGCTGAGGATGCAGTGGAGGCCGGGCTGGGTGTGGGTGGTGACCCCCGACAATGCTGCCGTAAGAGAGAGAGAGAAAGAGAGAGATGAAAGAGAGAGAAACAGAGAAAAAGAGAGAGGAAAGAGAGAAAGAGAGAGAAAGAGAGAGAATGAGAAAGGGAGGAAACAGAAAAAGAGAGAGAGAGAAAGAGAGTGAGGAAAGAGAAAGAGAAAGAGAAAGAGAGAGGAAAGAGAGAAAGAGGGAAAGGAATGGTGCTTCTCCAGCCAGGCTGGGCAGAGCCGACGGAGCGGCCTTCCTGCCCCCCCCTCCACGGCCAGCTGGATGGGGGGGTGGGGGTCACCACAACATGAGGAACTGTATTAAAGGGTTGCAGCATTTGGAAGGTTGAGAACCACTGACCTAAGCAAATTTTGGAGAGTTGAGGAGAGATGTTATCCACAGAAGAGGCTATGCAAAAGCTGGTTCAGATACATCAGTTAAGTGGGGTATGATTATTTTTTCGGGGGTGGCGTCAGGGCTTTTCTTCTGAACTGCTTCAAAGGACTCACAAGTACATAATTCCTTTGATCACCATTTCTCAAAAAGAGTTATCCCTTTAGAACTGTAACTCTTCCATACAATGATGCTTCTCAATTAAGAGAGGGTCAAGAAATATTTTGAATACAATCTTTCTGATCCATAATGCAGAGACGCCAACATTCACATGCATCAATTATACTAATTAAGGTAGTTCTGCTAGCAGCCCCGTGTTTGATTTTGATTGGGGAGCCTACTGTCACATGGAGTTCTCTATCTTGCTTCTTACGGATTCAGACATTTTCTGAAAATAGATATGAAATCAGGAAATTGATATATCCTGGTGCTTCAGAATGTCAACTATTAAAAGACATTTCCTTAGGAAAAAGATCAGGTTTCCCCATGGCAATTTTATTCCCTAAAGAATTTAATACAGGATTGCCCTAGATATTTTATTCTAAGTAGAACCTGCTCACAAATCATTGTCTACTCCCTATTGTATGCCTTCTTACTCTCTTATAATCCCTTTCTCTATAATGAATGTAAATACCAACATTAATTCTTTTCCAATTATCTCAGTGGTGGAGTGAGCATTCCAAAGGACAGAGGAATGGGGGAAGGGGCCGTAAGAGCTACCCTTTTACTTGGTTCCTTGTGAGTCAGGTTTTGGAAACCTTTCCCACCCTTTGTCCTCACCCAGATGTTTGGGATAGTATTCTTTGGACACTACAAAGCAGGGATCTTGAAACTTGGCTCTTTTATGACTTGTGGACTTCAACTCCCAGAAGTCCTCAGCCAGGTACACTTGTGGTCATGTGATTGGACTTAATAACAGTTTTGTTTAACAACTGAATTGCCTGTCAAGGACTCCTGGTACAATCTGATTCTCCTAGCTGCAATCAGTGAAGCAAATTAAATCTTCTGCTCACATCAGCTATAGAAATATGTCTGGAACTCTTTCTGCTAAATAGAAAAAAGCCTTGATATCCTTACCAGTGACCAACAGCTATTTTAATCTAATACATTAATATGCCTCTCTGTTTTAAAAAACTTTCTGATAACAATCTAGATGCAGTTGGAAAGAAACGTGTACCTACCAAAGTGATAGTTTCTAAGCAGCTCCTAAAATATTTCTGTTCAATAATGGGAAGAGAGCAAAAGTGTTCATTAAATTGCTAGTTGTGTCCCTTTAACTGAGACTTCATGACACTTTAAATAAGAGAAGAGCACCTTTCCTAAAATGATTATCTGGGGGGGGGGGAATGAAAGGTACAAAGGTATCTTGTCTGCAGACAGTAAAACAGTAACAAAAATGACATGCCACATGTGATACAGTGTGTGCCCCTTACTTTAGTATTAAGTACTGAAGATTTATACACATTAGCTGGGTTCAACAGTAGCCTATGCTCAGATACAAAACAGATGTTCTGTTCTCACAAAGAAAACCATTGTATGAGGGCTTCACTTGTGACTGACATGATAAAACAGTGGCTTCCCACCATTCACCAAACCACAGTTACTGCCCTATTCCATTTCAAGGCAACCCCAGCTTTTGTGTAAATTCTGCTATTAGAAATTCAAACTGGTTTAATACAATCAAGGCAAAAGCAAGGGGGAAAAAGGACCTTGATGCCCGAATCTGATGTACCCCAACCTTCTTGCCAATGCTCCTAATCTTCATATAAGTGCTAATCTATGATGAAAAGACAAGACAAGCTATCTGGGCCAATACTGTCACCCAACTAATGATGATGATGGTTTATTAAACTTGTGGAATAGTGTCATTTGGCTGCAAGGTTACCTTTTGCATTAAGTCTGCTTGAGTGCACATTCTTTTTAAACAGTTTTCTGTAATTGTCATCATAGGTAGACCTCAACTATGAGACACAAAACGAGAAAACAAATCCAGACAATCACATTGTCTGATTTGGAAAGAATTTATTTGCAAATTATGGTGGAAAATAACTATTTGGTCACCTACAAACAAGCAAGATTTCTGGCTCTCACAGACCTGTAACTTCTTCTTTAAGAGGCTCCTCTGTCCTCCACTCATTACCTGTATTAATGGCACCTGTTTGAACGTGTTATCAACCTCAGTCACACTCCAAACTCCACTATGGTGAAGACCAAAGAGCTATCAAAGGACACCAGAAACAAAATTGTAGACCTGCACCAGGCTGGGAAGACTGAATCTGCAATAGGCAAGCAGCTTGGCGTGAAGAAATCAACCGTGGGAGGAATAATTAGAAAATGGAAGACATACAAGACCACTGATAATCTCCCTCAATCTGGGGCTCCATGCAAGATCTCACCCCATGGGGTCAACATGATCACAAGAACGGTGAGCAAAAATCCCAGAACCACACAGGGGGACCTAGTGAATGACCTGCAGAGAGCTGGGACCAACGTAACAAAGGCAACCATCAGTAACACACTACACTGCCAGGGACTCAGATCCTGCAGTGCCAGAAGTGTCCCCCTGCTTAAGCCAGTACATGTCCGGGCCCGTCTGAAGTTTGCTAGAGAGCATTTGGATGATCCAGAAGAGGACTGGGAGAATGTCATATGGTCAGATGAAACCAAAGTATAACTGTTTGGTAGAAACACAACTCGTCGTGTTTGGTAAGTAATTATTATTATATGCTTTAACTTGCTATAACTCTGCTTTATAAATTTTATAAAGTAAAGTTACTTCCCTACTTTATAAATCACCATTACTGTGGAATCGGTGGGCGGTTAGAAAATTTTACTACTAACAGAGATACAAAAGTGGGCGGTAGGTATAAAAAGGTTGACTACCCCTGCTCTAGAGCATGATTTGAATGCTGTTCCAGAACCTTTCAGTTGGAGAAGCATCTCAATGTAGAGATGGTTAAGTAATGCTGGGCTCCTGCCTAATGCTTATCACTTTCCCCTTGTCAATTTGTCTGCTGTGGGTATAGAGTTACCATTGCTAGTAAAACTTCTACATTGCAAACCCCACATGGCTGTGCATATTTGGCTGGGCTGTTTCAGGTCTGCTTTGGCTAGATCCTATGGGAAGTCCCCTAGGAGACTTGCCGTGAGACTGGGCAGACCCATCCAGGAAACCAGCGCTGGCATTTTTAGCAGTACCCACACCATGAAATATCCAAAAAAGACTGATTATTTGCTAGAAAACAAGTAATGTTCTAACTGGCAGACCAACCTCTCTCTCTTGAGCTTTGTGTAATGTTATTGTCAATGGCTTAGCCTCAGAATTTAAAGCAGCCATTCTGATGTACAAATCAGAACTCACCTGATGGGCCAGCTGTGGATTGCATGTCACACATCCTTTGAACACAGCAGACTTTTTTCTTTTTAGCAACTGATTGGAGGATATTGGTAGAAAACAAATTTGTAGCTGGCTTTTTCCGCCTTTTCCTCTGATCTCATAAATATTGCACCAGAACTCCTGTTGGTAGAGAACTCTGTTTTTGAACCTCTTTGAAGTCCTAACTTAGTGTTATTCTTTCCTTGTAAAAAATGATCATATTTTTGGCCATGCTTTTCTTTGCATAAAGAAATGGGGGTATTTTTGGATGGGTGCAAGGAAGAAAGAGACTTTCTTACACATTGACTGAAAATATCTATTCATATTCTTAAGAGTTTCTTTTCCGTTTTTTTCATATCAGTCTTACTACATTCAAAGAAACTGGGGGGGGGCACTTCTTGGAAGGCTACTGGTTGCTTGGCCTGCCCATGTTTGATTTCCTTTAGCCATTCCTAAAAACACAACCTATGCTTGTTGTTATGTCCTGGGCCTGTGATTGACAGAGCAGGTGCAGGATGCTGCAGAGAGACCCGGGCAGACCACGTGGCCTGCCCGGGCCAGACAGGCTGTCTCCAGCCTATTGCGCTTGTGCAGAGCGGGAAAATATGTTGCATTTATTGGCTGACGCTGTTCCCTGCAAAAGATATAAAAGGGATCAGCGCCATTTTGTGTTGTTCGGTTAAAGCTGAAATAAAGAAGCATCTGTTGTTACTCCTGCCTTGTTTCAATATCTTACCAACACAGAGAACAGAACATTGATGACAAAGGTGGGATCATGCTGCAAGGAAGAAAAGAGAGAATACTGGGCTGACTCACCACAGAAGTCCAAAGTGTTTGGAAGTTCGGCGTTCCAACTTGTACAACTTTGCCTGCCAGTATGAAGATACTGGAGGGGAGCGCGGCAAGATTTGTCCTGGAATCCCTTTGCAAGTCTGAGCAGCATGAGGCATTGGAGGAGGCCACCAAGAAGAAACCTTGGCTAAGATTGGACGTCTGTCTGAATTTGACATAATGCACCCTGAACGTTGGAGCTCCTACCTTGCCAGGGTGGAGAACTACTTTAGAATCAACCAAGTTCGAGAGGATGGGCTTAAAGCCTCAATGTTACTTTGTGTCTGTGGGCAAGAGACTTTTGACATTGCTGAAAACTTGGTTGCCCAGCACCTTTGGAATCTATTGCTTATGCAGAGTTGAAGAAAATGTTAAAGGAACATTTTGAACTGAAGCTATCAGTGATTGTATGGCGTCATGCATTTGAACAGTGGGACCAACATCCCAGAGAGTCTGCTGTGGACTTTATTGCTGCCCTGCATCAAGCTGCAAGGCCCTGTGAATTCAAAGACTTGAAAAAATGGCTACAAGATCGGCTAGTTTGTGGCTTGAGAAGTTGAGAGCTGAAGCAAAAGATTTTTGCAAAAGAAGCTTTTTTCCTTCCAAGATGTGCTAAGGGAGATCACAGCCGAAGAAGCAGCAGGAGGAGCTGTTAAGGCCTTGCAGCTTTCCAAGAATCCTACAAGCTTGGGCTCAATCCATCAAGAGGTTGCTTGAGAGGTATCCGAACTGGATTCTGACAATGAGGTCGACCGTTTATAACAGCCAGCAAAGAGAAGGCCCAGAGATCAATCTGACAAGGGGTCTGACAAGGCAGTTGGATTCCCTCGGTGTTTCGGATGTGGAGGCCGCCACAAGCATTCTGATTGCCCTTTTCGCTCTGCTACTTGCCAGGCATGTGGCCTACAAGGCCACATAGTCGCTGTCTGTTTGGGTCGCAAGAAAGACCGTCCATTGGAAGAATTGCCTCGGAAAGGTATCAGGGTCCACAGCCAGAATAGGGTGGGTTTTTGCGCGTCCCGAAGGAGCGTATTGAGAACAGGGGCCCAACGGCCATTGAAGAAGAAGCTGCGTATTGATGTCAAATTTCAGGGGGTCCCCTTAATGATGGAGCTGGACATGGGTTCAGCTCTGTCAATCATTTCCCAGAACACCCTCTGTTGTAGAAGCGGCCAGAGAAACTTAGGCTGTCGAATCTTATCCTAACAGACTTCCAGAATTCCCAAGTCAGTGTGAAAGGGGAGGCCATTTTGAAGGGATTTTGGACGTTGTTGTAGTTGAGGGTGACCACGCAAGTCTAATCGGACTCAATTGGTTCAAGGCACTTGGAATTCAGGTGACTGGGCTACACAGTTTGCAAACTGCAGGTCTTGCGGATGTTTGCAAGGAGTTTGCTGACATGTTCAGCCCAGAATTAGGGTCGTATAAGGGGCCTCCAATTGCTTGATGGTTAGATCCCTCCATTGCACCGATTAGGATTAAGCCTCGTTGGGTGCCTTTTGTGCTTAAGCAAAAGTTTAATGCTGAGCTGGATAAACTGCTATAGCAAGGCATTCTGGAACCTGTGGATAGCAGTCCATGGGAAACACCCATAGTCATGCCACTCAAGGCCAACGGGGAAGTCCGCATTTGTGCTGACTATAAATGCACACTAAACAAAGCGTTTACAGCAGCACGCTTATCCAGTGCCTGTGGTGAGCCACATTTTGGCCTCACTTAAAGGAGGCCAAGTTTTCACCAAACTTGATTTGGCCCAGGCCTATCAACAGCTACTGGTTGATGATGCAACGGCAGAGGCTCAAACAATCATAATGTACCGGGGAGCTTTCAAAATCAGAAGACTGCAGTTCGGAGTTAATGTAGCTCCTGGCATTTTCCAAAGCGTGATGGAGCGAATGCTCTGTAACCTTTTGGGAGTTTGCCCATATTTCAATGATGACCTCATTGCAGGGTAATCAATCGAAAATCTGTCTGAAAGGCTTTGATCCATTTTGCTGCGTTTCCGCAAAGCAGGGCTGAAGCTTAAGCAGGAAAAATGCAAGATTGGAGTAACTTCCACTGAATTCTTGGGGTTTTGTATAGATGCCAAAGGCATCTATCCTGCTGAGTCCAAGCTCAAATCGATTCAGCAGGCCCAAAGTCCCAAGTCGAAGACCGAGCTTCAAGCCTTCCTTGGACTTTTAAACTTTTACCATTCCTTCCTTCCCCAAAAGGCTTCAGTGGCAGACCCATTACACTGGCTCTTGGATAAACAGGCTCCATGGAAGTGGGCAAAAGTCCACAAAAGGAGTTTTGCTGAGGTCAAAGCATTGTTGTCTTCAAATGCTGTTTTAGCTCATTTCAATGAGCAGCTCCCAGCTTGCGATGCATCCCCTTATGGGATCGGGGCTGTCTTAAGCCACCTCAAGGCTGATGGTACACAAGTTCCTGTAGCCTACTATTCAAGGACTCTGTCTTCTTCTGAGCATAATTACACACAGATAGACACAAAAGCTTTGACCATTGTGGCTGGCATAAAAAAGTTCCATGACTTTTTGTATGGCTGCCATTTCATGGTCTTTACAGACCACAAGCCACTGCTGGGGTTGTTCACAACGAACAAGCAAACCCCACACATAATTTCTCCTAGAATGTTGAGGTGGTCAATCTTCCTCCCTGCCTATGACTATTCCCTGGTTCACAAACAGGTAAAGAAATGGTCATGCAGATGGCCTTGGCAGATTGCCTTTACAACTCTTAGAATCAGATCCTGCTCCAGCTAACCACATCCTGGCTATCCAGAATTTGCCTAAGTCTTCCCTAAATGCAGAGGATGTGGCTGCAGAAACAGCCACTGATAACACGCTAACACACGTGTTGAACTGGGTACTGTCAGAATGGCCTGATACATGTCCTGGCACCAACTTCCAGAGTTTCTGGAAAAGAAAGCATCAGCTATCCACCTTTAAGGGTTGTGTCCAGTGGAGTAGCAGGGTAGTGATCCCAACCTCATTGAGGACTAGAGTCTTGCAGTCTCTGCATGAGGGGCATCCGGGCATAGTCCAGAGGAAAGCACTTGCACACAGCTATCTCTGGTGGCCGGGGCTTGATAAAGAGATTGAGACCCAGGTCCATGGGTGTCACAGTTGCCAACAGTCCAGGCCTGAAATGCACAGGCTCCTGTGCATAGATGGGAGGACATACATGCTTCTTGGTCAAGGGTTCATATCGACTATGCTAGCCCCTTTCAGGGGCAATTCTTCCTTATTGTTGTGGACAGTCACTCTAAATGGCTAGAGATCGTTCCAGTATCTACCACAACTGCTGCCAGGACCATCCAGGTGCTGAGGGGAATCTTCGCCTCTCACAGGCTCCCAGATGTTCTTGTCTCCGACAACAGACCTCAATTCACCTCTTCAGAGTTCCAGTCCTTTCTGAAAGCCAACATGATTCGTCATGCTACTTCAGCACCGTTTCATCTGGCTTCCAACGGCCAAGGTAAGCGCATGGTACAGATGCCTTGAAGAGGTTCACTTATGGGAGCTGGCACCACAGGTTAGCTGATTTTCTCCTTTGCCACTGCACCACACCTTGCACAGCTACAGGTAAGAGCCCAGCTGAACTCAGCTGGGGTCGCCGTCTTATTACCAAATTAGACAGATTACACCCAGACCGGGTGGCTTCACATGTTTCACAGCAACAGGCATCGAGACTACAAGTCGGTGATCCAATTTGGGCAAGGAACTATGGACTTGGACATCTTTGGGGGATAGCAGTGGTCTGCAAAGTCACTGGGCCACTGTCATACAAAGTGATTTTGGAAGATGGTCATGTGCTGCATCAGCACATTGACCAGCTGCGATGGAGGCTACCTAGTCATCCTTCCGCTCCTGACCCTGCTCTTGGGGGGGAGGAGGACCATGATCACGATTGTGGATCTCAGTCTCACTGTATAAGTGGGGGCTTGCACTCTCCAAATAGGGGTTTTGCCAATGAGGCGGCTCCTGACTCTGGCACTGGGTCCATGGGACATTGCACGCAAGCAGCTTCTCATGCCACACCTACCTCAGGCCTTGTGCCGATGGGACAGTGTTCCCGACTGGGGTCTCTCACTGATCCGGGGAATTCTACCCTACCAAGGAACTCTGGTTTGGGCTTACTAGAAAGAGCCAGCCGAAGTCAAAGGGACAAAGGATTGGTCCTACCGGGCCAGGCCAGCTAGCAAGATCCAGGTTTGCCCACATCAAAGGGGCCTCAAAGTCCCAGTCTGCCGAGACTGGCAGGCAAGCTTGCAGACTGGGCGGTTATAACAGCTCCGAGACGAGCGGAGTGGGCCAGAGGCTCTCCAAAGTTCTTACAAGATTATGTAAGGTTCATGTCAGTAAGCGGGCAGGCCTAGTGTTCCCTAGAAATAAGAACACACGCAAAAGAGTAATGTGATATTATAAAGTATCAAGTATGTTGTGGAGAGTGACTTGTAGTAGTTGAAATAGTAGTATCTATTTTTTGAACCAAGAGGGGAGGGATGTTATGTCCTGGGCCTGTGATTGACAGAGCAGGTGCAGGATGCTGCAGAGAGACCCGGGTGGATCATGTGGCCTGCCCGGGCCAGACAGGGTGTCTCCAGCCTATTGCGCTTGCGCAGAGCAGGAAAATATGTTGCATTTATTGGCTGATGCTGTTCCATGCAAAAGGTATAAAAGGGATCAGCGCCATTTTGTGTTGTTCGGTTAAAGCTGAAATAAAGAAGCATCTGTTGTTACTCCTGCCTCGTTTCAATGCCTTACCAACACAGGAAACAGAACACTTGTAGTCTTGGGCCGTAAGCATCATTGGCTGGGTTAGCACAACGCAAAGATCCAGGAGCTTAACTTTTTTTTCTGTCTCAACAGATTTGCTTAGTTTTTGAATGGCCCACTGGGATGCACTTTCTTGGAGTTGGGCCAGACACTCAGTTTGACTTAATTTTATTTACATGAAATGTTAATAAAAGATAAAGATACACTTCTTTTCTATTTGATGGCTTCTCACCCCTGCTTTAGATAACAGTGCATAAATAGCTCTGCTAGATTGACCCAAATGTATCTCAGTCCAAGATTTTGTTTCTTGCAGTGCCCACTAGATACTGCTGGGTATTCACAAGCAAGAAATGAGGGCATCCTCTGCACCTGATAGTTGGACCGTACTTCCCCCAGCTTGGAAGCGTTCACAATTAATAACCCTTAATGCGCCTGTCCTTATTGGGCCAAAAATCTATCCAAGATGATTATCCCTACATTACATACTATTGAATTAAACAGGTTAAGAACAATGTATTTGGTTTGTAGATGAAAGGAAGGGCCAAGGTAGATTTATCCGAGAATGAGTCTTGTTAAAGGACTGCCAAGGAAGGACTACCTAAGATGGAAGCTGAGTTCTTAATAATAGCAGAATCAAACCTAGCTCAGTTTAGGTTATGTAATGATCTGATCTCTGCTAGTAATCCATCAATGGCAGGAACAAACGTCCGTTGGCTTTACACATTGCATTAGGCGATCGAACAGGTTGGTTTGGTGATGGCTTCCTGACCTATATGAACCTAAGCAATTATGAGCTTCATTGCTGTCCTTCAGAACTTTTTTTTTTCAATTTCCCACTCTCGTAGTATCTTTTCCACCAAGTCAGACCTTTTCCTTTTCTTTTCTTTTTTGTAATTTATTGATTTTTTAAAACATAAATCACTTAATAATTGGTGAACAGTGTGTTCTCTGCGTTTACATTTGTAAAACCAGGTTTTTTTTTTTTTTTGTCATAGAATGTCCAGAACGGAGTTCCAGCACCTTTTTTTGATAGAACCTTGTAGGATAGGCAAGGCGGGTTGTATGACATGTGTGAGTTCCAGCACTTTTTTTTTTTTTTACAAAAAAAGCACTGTGTAAAACAATCACTAGCAATTGATTTCTGTAATCCATAATCCACTTAATACTTTTAATTGATTTCCTCCTTTCCCCAAAATATCCTTTTCTGCAAACATTGAGTTAATACAATTCTTAATGATTTGATAGATAACAATTAAATATATAATTTTTTCCAAATATTCCTAAAAATAATAATCAAATCAATATAATATTTCTTTTCTATACAATCATTCTGGTTGCCTTATCATAGATCCTGTTACAGTCCTTATTTAAATTTGTTTCTCCCACAAGATTCTAAGTAATCTTACTGGTTAAGATTTTCTCAAAAAATAATTTCATTTAAAAATTTAACTCTATTTTTTCCATATGAATCATCTCACACTTTTACATTTCTTATGGAATAGATAAAACAGTGAAAAAAAGGAGAGCAAGAATAAAGAAACATAAAAAATAACATACTACTTAAAATATATATCCCTCTTAAGCTAATATATATTTGTTTCCAATATTTCTTATTCTTTTTAACCATAATTAAAAATATGTTTAATCTTTAAATATTCCATTTAATACATCTAGCCATTTAGTCCTTTAACTCTTATTCAAAACATTTTTTATTCATTATAATTTTCTTAAATTTAATCACATTTAAATATCTAAAACATTTACTTTCTCTAAGCCATTTCAACTTTTTTATATTACTCATATCAAGAAATAGAATAAAAAAGGGGGGGAAAGCATACTATATTATTTAGAAGATTCATCCCTCTTAGAGTGACATATATATTTCACATCTTTTCTATTTCTTTAACCATATTCAACCAAGTGTTTCTTTTTTAAGTATTCTCTCTGGTAGGTCCCATCATCTATTTTCTTGATTTCTACTTTGGTCTTTTTCCTTTGCCCAGTATCTTTATTAATCAATGTATTTTGCTGAGTCAAAAGGTTTTTCCATATGTTCATAAATGTTAGATGTTCCTGACATTTCTACAGTCCAATATATCTAATCTGTTTTCTTGTCCTCAGATTTATTTTGCAGTGTTAAGGGATAAGTTATTTTTTCCAATTCTTGTGATTTCCCCCCCCCCATTAGGATTAAATCATGGTTCCTTGTTTTGTTAAGTTCCATCTTTAAGTCTCTATTCTCAATTTCGTATCCATTTATCTGTTTTATCTGGTCCTTCCCTGTTGTTGTTTTCTGGGATTTTTTTTTTTTTGTTGTTGTAGAGTTAACCTGGGACTATATTCTAATGTAGTTGGATATGGTTAGGGATATAGAAGAGATGTATTTTCTCCTCTTAGCTTTTTCAAAAGTTTTCATGGGGGGC
Organism: Crotalus tigris; assembly: GCF_016545835.1. NCBI lineage: Eukaryota > Metazoa > Chordata > Lepidosauria > Squamata > Viperidae > Crotalus > Crotalus tigris. Next base: position 8,711 of record NW_024096491.1, on the reverse strand, counting down.
AGGTCACATCTGTATTTCCTGCAATAATGTTCTGGATCCAATCAGTATAATCGAAGACCTTGGTGTAGACGCCAGGCTCACGTGGTTGGGCACAAATATCGCCCCCCCAAGATACAATGCCCTGGATTTCTCCATTACAGATGAGGGGTCCCCCAGAGTCACCCTGTTGAAAAAAATCAAACATGAAACATTACTACAGTATCTATGAATGGAAAGTGGAGCAAACAATTCCCTCCCATTGTCCATTCACATATAGCCCCCAATATTTCACTTTGATGTTCCCCAGTCCAGGATCCTTGTAGAAGAATTTAACTCCTTGTGTTTCCCCCACCAGAATCACCAATATTGGGAAGTCTGGAAATCTAGACACCTAGAAGGCACTTGAGTTAGAAAAAGCCATAACTTTGTATGTTTGTACAAGATGCCTTCAAGGCTAGATCTCTCTCACAGCTTTGAAATTTGGCATCATTTCTTTAGGAGTCTGTCTTAAAACGGATCATCTTACATCACATGAACTTTTGCCTCCTTCCAGGATACCTGCACACAATGTTCTGCTTGTTGCTGGCAACCTTGCGTAAGCTGTTCGACACACCTCATAATCGAGTATGTTAATGTTAGCACAATGAGGGACACAGGGCAAAGTCACTGAAAAAAATAAAAAATAGGCAAAATTCTATCTTTCACAATTTACCACCTAGATGCATAGAGCTATAATTTCCATTGTCTCCAAGCAGTGGAGCTGATCTCATTGCCTGGAATAGGAAGTATTGTCTTTTAAAGCTGTTCAAAGGGACTCCTGGGAAAAACAGATTTAGTTAAATGTTTTTTCTCAAGATATTAATAGGTATTCCATCAGCTGATGGGCATTTGAAGGCTTCTCAAATTTCTCCAGCACTCTACGCAAAGATTGCCTTGTTGGAAAAGTGGGGCTTTTCCTAGTTCAAAAGTCACAGAACTGATCTCGCATCCCCTGGAGATGACCTAGAACGGAGGGTCTCCAAACATGGCCATTTTAAGACTTCGGAACTTCCACTCCCAAAATTCCTCAGCCGGCATACTGAAACTTCCATATCTGAAGATGAAGCAGACCTGTAGGTTTGTATTGTGTACAAGAACAAAAAGCCAGGAATCTTGTCTAAAAGATCCATTGGGGAGGACAGATGAGGTGGAAATAGGTCTAAGGAAACAAAGGAAAAATATCATCTGAATCTGACAAAGTTGAGCCTGAGAATATGGAATAAACCCCAATCCCACCTAATCAACAAATCAAGAACTTTTGAGGATAAAATGGTGTACTAAAGCTCACGCATTCCTTGAGTCATCTTTGGATCCACAAATTAGGTGTTTCTGTCCATCTAGCTGGTGCCTGGCAGCCTAATTGAGAAGGATGTGTCTAAATATGGATGGGTGGATGTGTGGGTATGAGAAAGAACAAATTTACATTGCAAGCAGTAAAGTTTTGCTGTTACTTTAAATTCACTGGGTCTCCATGTATTCAAAAACAACAAACAAACAAAAAAACCCTGTGGTGCTTCAGTGGTGAGTTGAAAATTATTTGTTTGAGTCCTTAATTATTTCCCAGCTCTTGACCAAGCCTGTTTGACTTGTCTGCTCTAGCTACACCTATTTGGTAGAAACCTAGGTAGAAAACAAGATGGGCTTACAAGTTCTACCTACCTTGGCAGGCTTGAATGTGTGGATGACCATAAGCCAAAGCTGAGAGCACATGTATCACTTCCATGGCCTTACTAGCAATAGCAATAGCACTTAGACCTATATACTGCACTCTCTGGATGATTTAAAATATCCGCATATTGCCCCCAACAGTCTGAGATCTCCTTTTATCAACCACAAAAGGATGGAAGGCTGAGTCAACCTTGAGCCCTGTCAGGAACAAATTCTAGGCTGGGAGCAGAGATAGCCTGCAATACTGTATTCTAACCACTGCACCACCAGGACTTAAAAGGAAGAAGTCCTCTGCAACCATCCACAGAGATTTTATATCCATCCAAGGATAGACCATGTTTTTGAGTTCATATTTGATATTTTGAGAGCGAGTAGTAAATATACTCTGAAAACATCCTCCATGGGAGATTTCTCCATTTCCAAAATGGCCATGATCATTCACAAAATACCCCATTATTAAAGGTAATGAAGTCATGCAAGACTGCCATGCTAATAGGACTTTTCTGATTCCCAACAGCACTGCTATAAATAAACCTGATCCTTTAGGTTTTTTTTTTAGCTATACAGCATGCCAGTGCCTTACTTATTTCTTTTATTCCAAGGACCTTGTGGGTGTGGAACAGATGAAGAAATGGAATCTTAGGGAATCCCATTGTTCATCCACATTCCAATATTCATGGATGACATAGTGAGACCCTAGACCTAGTTGGTGTTACATCAAAAGCTGGGTCTGAGAGTATAGACAGAGATCCCTACCATTAGGAGATGTGATTGCGCCCCATCCCATAATTTGGCAAACTGAGCCCACACTGGGAGGGTTGGAAGGCAAGCTGAGAGGCGCGATATGTTCACTGTTGCTAACAGGGCTGTCCAGCCTGATCAACATGATGTCCTTGTCCTTTTCATCATTTTTTTCCCTATTGGGACAAATGAACTTCTCCTTTGCGACTCTTTTCTGCACATCCTTATTTAGTCCCTTTAGTCTATGCACACCGAAGAATATGAGCATATTTCCCCTACAAGAAAAACAACAACAAATTAACAACAACAAATTAAAGTAAACTCTATATTACTTGGGATGTTCCTTGGCCCTCAACCAGGATTGTTAGCACCTGAATCCTGGAAGAGTTACTGTCAATGTCCTAGAGATCTGGGTACGCTCAAGAAATTTGTTCAAGGTGATTGAATAAGCTATTTCCATAGTTTATGTAAAATCTTGAAGCGTGAATTTACCTGTGTGCTGTTTCGCACTCAGAAACCTCAGCATATAGTATGAATCCATCTCTTTCTTGACTTGGATGTGTATTGTGTGAATGTTGCACTTATAAATTATAGATGGCTGTGTTTCAGATAGAACCCATGTGGTTACAGTACTAATGTTATGACTTTGTATTGTGCACATCCTCTCTCAACCCAGCCTATCTCAAAGGATGGTGGGATAGATAAAGACGAACACAAAATCTGGATGGTGCCCACTCTGCTCTTGTTAAGAAGAGGTATTAAGGTGTAGTGGCTCACCCAGGCCTTTGATAAGGGAGAGAGAAGCCTCTCACTTCATCATCTTTTTATCTTTTATGTTTTACTGATTTTTTTTAAAAAAATATTTTCTTATGGCAAACCCCCAGAGACAGGCAGCATATGGTTAATATTTTCTGAGCAGTCAGCCAGATATTTAGACTGGGGTAGGAAAATTTTGTGGTTCCATGGTATTACAGGGATTGTCACAGGATGTTACAAGTAAAGCTGCCTTTTGCAATTGACTGTGGTGATTTTGTCAATGCTGATGGTATTCAGGTAATGTTCCAGATTTTGTTATTCTTGTTATTATTATATCCCAGAAAAAAGGAAAGATATGAATACTGTGGTGAAGAAGAAGGAAATTCAACCGTAAATATAAACAACATTGCTCAAGATATGATTGTGAGGAGCAATAGCAGTAACAGCAGAACACTCATTCAAAATGCACAGAGAAGTCACAAAAAACTAGCAGAAACATTATAAAAAACTGTGGATATCTAACCACGATCTCCCTCAACCCTTCCACATTCTGTAATGCCCTCACCTGTCGCAGTGTGCAGCGGTCAGCACCCATTCCTCGTTGATCAAAGTCCCAGCGCAGAGAAAACCGCTAGTGATATACACGAGTGCAAGGGAACGATGTTCATTTATGTTACATTCATCACCTCCAATGACCAGTTCAGAAGACTTTTGTGCTGCAAAGAAACCAAAAAAGTTCAGTGTTTAGCTGTGGAGTAGAACAGAGTCACTTTTATTGGTAGTGTTTCTATCTGTACACTAATTTTGATGGGTAACAGATGACTGTGGGACATACAGCATGAAACCAGTTGAATAAAATGGATTATTTGCAAATCATATATATGCCTACACCCATATCCATAAACTACATGTGAATATTAAGTGATTAGTATGTGTGTGTGTGTGTGTGTGTGTGTGTGTGTGTGTACACACTAATTTTGGAGGGTAAGAGATGACTGTGGGACACACAGCATCAAACAAGTAGAATAAAATGGATTATTTGCAAGTCATATATATGCCTAAGCCCATGTAGGTAAACTACCTGTGAATCTTAAATTATATATATGTATGTATGTATGTATGTATGTATGTATGTATGTATGTATGCTGCTCGAAGCACGAAGCTGAAAACACCAGCCTGAAGATGACGAATGGGACTTCGTTGAAACGTCGCCAAGACACTTCCAATTTTACGTGGGAGAAAACCCGAACAACCAAAGACCTACATACAAACACCCGCGAAAACCTCAGAAAACATATATATATATATATATACATACATACATACATACATACATACATACATATATATATTACTAAGAATATTAAAAGCAAAACGGTGATTCCTAGATAGACTCATGTTAAACAATAAAATACATGAACACCAGGAAGTTGTAAAACTATAAAAATTTTTAATAAAACCAAGCTTTTGCTGGCATTTGCCAGCATCATCAGGGTAGCCTCCAGTCGATGGGAGAAGCTATTTATAAATGTGGCGTTCTTTGCGCCCGGCTTCTTGACCTCGTCATGGGTCCCAGCCAATCCACCTGCATTTTGATCGTAGTTTCTATGTTGCAAGCTGTAATTTCCTCACTTTCCTTGCTTGTGTCGGTACCGCAGCTCTTCCTCCCTTCTTTGCATGACTGTAAGTTGGGGGGACTCCTTAATTCCACGTAATTAGATATGCACTGTCTGTGTTTATGTTGTTTGTTGGCGGTAAGGAGAGGCGACCAACATTCCCAAATCGGAGCACATATGCTAGAATCTGGGCATAGGTTCGATTTTAATAACGTGCAGGTGATGGCTAGTGACAGCACGAAGGGGAGCCGGCTCCTTAAAGAGGCGTGGCTCTCCAATGAAGAATCCATCAACAGACATGTGGACCTATGCCCAGCACTTGTAACATTAAGAGCATGGGCAATGCGTGACCGTCCTTCCGGAGGAAAACAATGTAACATTACGTGCCTTCGGCAAAGAGGGTTGACGGAGGAGACAAGCCTTGGAAATGCCCAGACAGGGAATAATCAGCAGCTGAGTAACTCTCCACCTGCTGAAACATATGTCCCTCCCCCATGGACACAGGAGTGTATTGACAACCAAGAGCCAAGTGCCGATGAATCGAGGGCCTCCCTGGGAACAGCGAGGAGTTTGACAAAAAAGCGATCTGGTATAGACTCTGGGTTATTAAACAATCATGATTCGAAGGATTGGAATGCCACATGTAACTCCACCGGCGATCCTGCAACTAACTTCACCAATGACAGTTCCCGATTGAGCTGTTATTGCCTTGGGAATGCAGGAGAACAACGGGGAGATGAGAAGCCTGTTCACTATAATCTTAGAGCTTCTACACACTCCTACAGACATTTGAGAGGAACGACTCCCCGTAGGAATGCACAAGGGGATGCAAGTCACGACCGTAAGGACCCCGCCTCTCTCCCTGTAAGGAAGATTGCATACCCCCAAGTAATGAGCGAATACACAAACAACAGTGAAGGGACAGCCCCCTTGGGAGAAGGGGTCAACAATCAATTTGTGGGTGCCACGAATTCTGGAGAGGGTGTCAAAATCACCCCCATTGAAGAGAAAATAGAAAGGGGAGTTAGTAAAGAGATACAAAGGATCGGGAAACAGGATGATATAAACACAATGGAATCTTGGGCTACAGAGACAAACAATGAGGGTATAACTTTGAAAGAGGATCGTAAACAGAGAAATAGGGGGAGGAGAAGAGAAATAGGGAGTACTAAGAAGGAGGATGAGGAGAACAAACAACATAAACACAGACAGTGCATATCTAATTACGTGGAATTAAGGAGTCCCCCTGACTTACAGTCATGCAAAGAAGGGAGGAAGAGCTGCGGTACCGGCACAAGCAAGGAAAGTGAGGAAATTTACAGCTTGCAACACAGAAACTACGATCAAAACGCAGGTGGATTGGCTGGGACCCATGATGAGGTCAAGAAGCCGGGCGCAAAGAACGCCACAT